>NC_056726.1:126357985-126372985 GCF_019279795.1 Protopterus annectens | reverse complement strand
TACTTACTCTACCCTTTTACCTTTCTCATTTTATGACATAAATTGGCATCTCTATTTATCATTGAGGAAAACAGAATGGAGACTCAACTGTCCCTATTTTGGAGGAATGTACCCATTTTCAGTTCTGATTTACCCCTGCATATGGTGTACCCTTTCACACAATTTTCAGAATCCTCCTGAATGTTGAAGCTGCCTAGTACACAGAAGACCACACTACATGGCAAAAATACTGGTGGCACCAGTAATTTCAAGAAAGAGAACGCATATCTTACAGTTCTTTTTCAGAAGCAAAACAAAATGACCTTGTGTTATAGAATTTTGTAATACTGTTCATTAAACCTGACAGGTTTTATACCATCTCTTAGAAAATGTGCTATTTTCCATCATTTTGTCAGTCTGTTTCTGAGTAGTGCACCTCATTTCTTTTGAAAGCAGGAAAACTTTAATGCTATTTGGTATTCAAATTTCATGCTAATTAGACATGCCAAATTTTGGTTGGATGTACTTGCTTTCTTATCAAGAGTTTTTGTGCCTATTTTCAATGCCTACAGATTGAGAGGTATGATAGACTGCCTTGTTTTTTTTTTTCTAAACTTCCCTTAGGTAATCACATCACAATGAAGTGATGCTTAAACAAAACTGGAAGTCTTGAAGTTGGAACTTTAGAAACTCCTGTATTCAGGACTGTAAATTTACTTTCTCCATCTCCTAATTTCCAGATCCTGATCAACCTTCAGCTTTCCATACAGAATAAAAAAAAATTAGTATGTGGCAACACTGTTTATTAATTATGACTGGGGGCCTTATTTTTTAATGTTATTAGTGGTTCCTTGACTTTGTTAATTTTGCTCGAGGCCCTAAGCTGACTGCTAAACTACTGAGACCTCTTGATTATGTTAATCATTCTAAAGCGATCTGACTTCTTTCTTGTTTCAGTGGGTCCTCTAAACCAGTTTTGTCTGGACCTCTCTGATTATGAAAACCTGGTTGGGACACCCAGTTTTAGCTAGTTCTGCTAAGAGTTTGATTTTGTTAATCCTGCTAGACCCGCCAGTCCTCTTAATCCTGTTGAAATGTCCACCCTCCCCACGATGTTAATTCTGCTAGGAGACATGCTACATTTTGTTAATTCTTTCCACAAATCTAACATTTATCATGGGGTGTGGCCTAACTTCTTTACCCCTGCTATACCTTTGCCGATTCCATTAATTTAGTTATGGCCCCATGGCTTTGTTATTTTGTTACTTTCATATGGATTCCAAAAACTGTAGTACTGACCATGCTATTCATTTCCACATTAGAACTTATTAATGTGAAACAGAGCTTAAATAACTCTCCTGCTGCATACTTCTCAACTGTCCAGAATTTTGCAAAATGTCCAGATTTGTGCCTCAAAATGTTGGTCTGTTCCTCATAAAATTTGCACTTTCCTGGCAAATCACTGGGATGACAAGAGAAATGAAATCACTAAATAATGGCATACATTTGAGTTTATTGGTCAAGGTGTATATAATTTTTGACAATGAAATTGCCTGTGTATAAGTAACTTAAAGTATGGAAACTTGTCTGTACTGAGATAATCAGGCAGTAGGGAATGGGAAAACAGTGATGGAGTTACTAATAGTGATGGGGTGGCTGGATAACTAGGAGTGATCAGGTAAGGATGGGATACTGAGGTGGGACCTACAATATATTATGGCAGCACAACTGTGCTGTGGACACCTAGGATCAAAACTTGCTGTGATCCTCCAGATTGTTAACATCAGCCTTGAGTTGCACTGTGCTTTGTGCCAACATAATGTGAGGCAGACTGAAAAGGGCTGCAAATAACTGCAAGAAGTTGCGTGACTGCATGCATAAAGTCCATATCTCCAAAAGATGCCTCATTACATTTTGCAGTTGTGCCTCACACTGCTTGCTGATCTTCCACTCATGTAATTTCAGTAATTCACATATTATTCACTCAAGTCTGCTCAGTTCTACTCACATTGTGTTATGCACAGGAACTTCATTTAATGGAGCTGTTATCTAGTCTGCTCAGTTCTACTCACATTGTGTTGTACACAACAGCTCTGTTTAATGGATCTGTTATCTCCTCTTCAGACAGCATACTCTCCAGTGCTACATGCCAGCTGGGTTCCGTGTCCATTGCAGCCTTTGCCACAGAAGACTATGTACAGACCAGAATGAAGGTAACAGCAGGGGAGGGAGGCAATTATTTGTGTGGCTTCTATTTGCATCATCATCAGACTTCTGAGGACATAAAATACCTCCTACAATGTCTTCAGATATATAGTGCATGCGGGAAACTTGTCATTTTATCATGTGAATGCTGGTGATGTATCTGCCTGTTTGAGGAATATGAGGAGTGACAGCTGTATTGTCTGTGTCTGAAATCTACATGCCTGTGTTATTTAAGCAAACATTTGCACTAGAGCTGATGCCACAAGATTTGAGATAAGTTGAATCAGGATCCCTTAGACATTTTTCTTGACCACAGTGAACAGTATCCTCTCAAAATCTGAAGTAATTTGACTTCAGTCCCGGCTCCATCATTCTGGCAAGCTCCAGTACACAGACAGAGTTTCTTGTGCATCCTGAATCCTAATTATCATTACAGCATACCCAACAGTTCTTTCTCTGACATTGGTGCCATCACCATTGTGGGTATGAATGTTATATGTGTACACATCACAGACAATATAGTAAACCTTCCATCAATTATCTATAGCACAGAGGAGGGCAGGTTGATGGTATTCCATTTGTCTGTCTATAAACATTTTTCAACATCAATTCACAATGTGTTTTCATAGTTTCTTATTCATGAGTCATTTTTCATAGTTTCTTATTCATGAATTGGTTAGGGTCGAGCATATTGAGTTGCTGTAGTTCATAGTATATGGAGCATATGCACTCACTTGATATCTTCTACATGGTTGATGGAAGAAAAGACAAAACACTTTCTTCTTTATTTCTTTTCTTCTTTTTGGGTTACTACAAATAAAAACTTCTCTCTCTCTCTCTGTTTTTTTCTCTACTACCACTAATAGTAGCAAAAGCAGCTGCTCACTCTACTCTTCTACTAATGCCTTCTATCTCTGCTTTTGCACAGCCTTCCTTTAGCCTCTTTTTAACAAAAAATGACCATTCTAAAGTGAAAATTATTTTGCTAGGTGATACTGCAGTCATGCATTGTTGTCTAATAGTCACTGACAATCTACCTATGATATCCCCACAATCTAAATTTGAAGACAAAACACAATTTCACACCCTGACTTTGTTATCAACCCTCCCAGTTATCTAGGTCTCCATATAATATTTTTACCTTATACAAATAAGAATTATACCTACAATGCAAATAAGAATTATACCTACAATACAAATAAGACTTATACTTGCAATAAAAATAAGACTTATATCAAGGTCCACAAAAATCACCCAACACATATAAATCACCTTTTTATTGTTAAACATTTTTGTCCACATGGGCCTTCATCAGAACTTCAAATAATATCACTTGTACAAACTTTTTATACATTTTATACTCATCTGACCCCCCCCCAAGACAAGCAATACAAATTATTGTTTAATTAGCCTTCAACCATTCATATTTATTACATAATTAACCACTTGCTTTTATAAGTTATTGCGTAGCATTTGGAGCATGCTTTTTAATAATACCATGTCATTCAAGCCTGGAAGTCTTGTTGCATTTAACCTAAGTTGCCAACTCAACTCTATTTCTTCTATTATGTAGTGACATGATCATCACCTTGAATCACATTAAATTTTTTCCAAAATCAAAAATTTATATCCATTAAAATTCACACACAATTGCTTATGTTTAACTAAGGCACTGCTTAAATCTCCCCTCTTGATATTGTACATGTGTTCGTTGATTCTTGTACACAGAGCTTTACTAGTTTTCCCCTCATAATAATTAGAACATGCAAACCATCAAGTATACCACGCCTACAAAATTGCAGTCATAGTATCCATTGCTCTGTATTTTAACATCAATGTTTTCTAGTAGTAGAGATTCTGCCTCCATGATGTATGGGTATTGTGGACAGCTGCCACATTTATATGTGCCTTTCCTACTCTTTTTCTCCATATTAGATGTTTTATTCCCACGTTCTAAAATACCCTTAATATTCCTGTTCCTTTTAAAAATAAATTTAGGGGTAATTTCAACATGCCCCTTAAAACTGTCATTGCTGGGTATAAAAAGTCAGTTGTCCCGCATCACTCTCATTAAATCCTTCACAGTACTCGTAAAAGTCACCGTCATTGCTTTTTCAAACCTCTCTTGTTTTTTTTTTTTTTTTTTTTTATTTTTAATTTCCACACCACTGTTGTTCTTCCCTAGCAATGGTACATATTCTCTCTGGATCCTTTTCAGAATGACCTCAACTATCACTAAAATAAATTCTTCAGAATAACCTTTATCACTGAATAACTTAACTAAGTAATTCATTTCCTGCAAAATCACTCCTTTCTCTGATGCCATTCTCACCACCCTGACCAACTGCCCTTTTACTAATCTATTTCTCTGATGTTCAGGGTGCAAACTGTCAACTTTCTATGAATGTTCAATAAAAAATGTTCATTGTCACTATCTTTTGAAATTTCACATCCAAGTAGTTCATTGCTACCTTAGAATATTTGTGTGTAAACTTTAAAAAGGGTATAGTACTGTTGACGTAACCAAAAATTGTTTAAATCATCTATTGTTCCTGTCCACAGCAGAAATATGTCTTTCAAGAACCTGATGTATCCAGAAATACAATTCATGTTTTCAGAGCGGAATACAAAAAGTCTTTCCCAAAAAAACATAATAATGTTCACAAAAACAGGGGCAGAACCCACCCCCTATGGCTACCCCTGTTTTTTGAATGTAATATTCCCCTTAAAACATAATAAAATTGCTGGATAATACCAAAGTCATCATTTCAGATAACATTTCAATTAGGTTCATAGGTTCATAGGTTCATACTAGGCTATCTGCCCAAGGGCATTTATAAGCCTAGCCCATAGTTATGTGGCTTTCGCCACCCCTTTAGTTTGAATAAAAACTATGCCTATCATTTTTCTGTGCCTCTGTCAAGCAGTGACACTGAAATAATCCCTGGGGTATATCTGTGATCTCCCATCCATTGGTCAAGATTCCTCTTGAACAAGGCCAGCGAGGTGCTCTGCCTCACATGTACCGGGATTTTGTTCCACAGCATAGGGAGTCTCTGGGTGATGAATCTGTCCCTCCAGCACGTTCTATTTATAACCGTGTCAAGGTTTAAGTCTCCGCCTTGTGGTTCTGAGGGATCTAGATTTTTTGAGGTGAAGCATATTCATCAAATCTGGGTTTGACATGGCCTTATATGTCAGGCACAGGTCACCTCTGAGCAAGCGGTATGAGACTGAATAGAACTGGAGTTCTTTCAGTCGGGCAGCATAAGACATATTTTGAGACCCTTTATCCTTTTGGTGAGGAACTTTTGGGGCCTTTCAAGCTGCAGCAGGTGTCTGGTCAGATACATTCCGAATGGGGCATTGTACTCAATCATAGGTCTAATGAGTGATGAGTACAGGGGGATGTGAATCCCTTCATGATCAGGTGGGCGATATAGAAGGTTTTCCTAACTACTTTAGCAACATGAGTGTCAAACGAAAGGCTACTGTCAACTTGGGTTCCCAGATCCCTGATGACTTTTTCTGTGCTCAGTGGATTGCCACCTATATGGTAGCTAGGGGTAACCTTGTTTTTCCCAAGGGTATGACTATGCATTTTTTGGCGTTTAACTTCAGGCCATGGCTCTGGCACCAGTTATCCGTTTCTGTGAGGCCCTTCTGGAGGATATCTGTGTCAGATGTGTTTTCGACTATGGCCAGTTTGCAGTCATCTGCAAACTTTGTCAGCCATAACCCTCCTGTGTTTGCTTGTACTTCCGAAAAGTAGATGCCGAACAAGAGTGGACCCAGGACTGAGCCCTGTGGGACACCACTTGTGACAGGCTTTGAGTCTGACATGGCTCCAGCAACTCTGACCCTGTGGGTTCTGTCACTTAGCCAGTTTGCAACCCATCTTGTGATGTATGGGTTTACATTCAAGCTGATGAGTTTTTCGATGATACCTGAGTGGGGTATTGTGTCGAAGGCCTTTGCCAGGTCGAGGTAGGCTGTATGGACTACCTTTCCTCATCAATGGCCTTGGTGACTGTCTCGAAAAAGTCAACCAAGTTTAAGAGGCAGGATCTGCCTTTGACAAAGCCAAACTGGGTTGGATCCAAAGTCTGCAAGTTCCCTATGTCTTTATTTATGAGTTCCATTATGATCCTCTCCATGGCTTTGCAGATAAGGCTTGTCAAGCTAATGGGGCGGTAATTTCCAGGGTCTGTGGAGGCACCGCCCTTATGAAGTGGGACCACAGTCGCGTCGCCACTCCTTGGGCACGTGATCCTGAGGTGAGGCTAAGATTAAACAGCTGTCCTAACTGTGGGTTTAATTCCTCGTTGAGTTCATGAAGCACACAGCCGGGGACACCATCCGTCCCATGGATGTTGTGTTTTTGCCTTAGTGAGGGCAGTTCTCACCTGGGCGTTGGAGATGTTTGGGGGCTACAGTCCTCTGGAATAGATATCTCTCCTTTTGGGGGAGGGGGAGAAGTTTGCACTGAACCTGTCAGCCAGTATGTTAGCAATGTGTGTAGGTTCAGTAATTTTCACATCATTTTGAACTAATTCTGAGCATATCTGGGAGTTTCCTCCTAGGTTTCTAACATAGCTAAAGAAGGCCTTATGATTGTCTTTAGAGTCCTTGGCGATTTTTCTCTCAAAATTAGCCTTGGATGATTTTATGAGAGCTCTTAGTTTTTTACTTATAATGATCAAAGGTGTCTTACCTTTCAAGGATTTTGCTCTATCTTGTAGTAGCTTCCTCCTTTTGTTGTAGAGCTTGTTTATGGCTGGGGTCCACCAGACTGGACGCTTGCCTTTGGTACAGAGAGTCTTAGTTTTGTTTGGGATTGCCTGATCCATGCAGTCCTGTAGGTGCTGGTAGAAGGCATTTGTAAGTGATTCAGCGGTTTGAGTAATGTTTACCACTGGCTCAGGGGCCTTAAAGGAGACCACACTAGTTTTTAGAAGTGTGAAATTATTCTGTTATTTAAAATTTACTCTATCAGTACTTCTCTAAACCACTGAAGACCAGTCAAATGTGGAATCACAGAGAAAAGGTCAACTATGTCCATAGTAACTTAAACCATATTCTCAGAAGGGATCGGCCCCTGGATTCTCAAAAGCTTGCACGGAGTGCAAGATTGGTGCAGGAGCTCAACCAGGCAATATGTCTGCTGTGCAATCCAGGAACAGCCTGCAGGGGAGTGCACAAGCGCTCCTTCACTAATCTTACACGCGCTAAGGCCTGGTATGCAAATCACCCCATTTTCAGGTGAAATCCATGCAAATGAGGTGATTTTGCAATCCAGGAAGCTTGCAACAGTCCGAGCAAGACTAGTGCTATCTGCAGAAATGTACTCGGTTAGTAAACGAGTACATTTCTGAAAAATCCAAAACTGAGCTGTGACAACCCCAAATAAAGGCTGCATATCATGTAGTAAGCATGCCATTGGCCAAGTATAAGGCCACTGGCATTGCAAACAAAAAAAAAAATAAATACAAAAATCAACTTTTATTTTTTTTAGGCGATCTCGGCTCTTTAAGCGTAGAGCAGTGGCGCACAAATGGGATCGGGGGAAAATAATAAAATGAACCAAAAATAAGCAGTCTAACTAAAATCACTATTCTGCCATGCAAGTCAATGGCAGGCAGAAGACAACCTGGCCATTGAGTAGTGGTTGCTAAGGGGGGAGGCTCAGTGTAAGGCATGTAACTATACATTACCAAGCAATCCTATGCAAATGAGGGTAAGGATAGTGAATCCCAGTTTTCCCCAGCGTGTGAGTCAGGTCCCAACAGTGTAAGAGTAGGAATAGCTTGGTGCAAGCCTAGGAGTTAGGTGACATCATGGGGGGGGGGGTTGCCAGGCATACTGTAAGTGGATTGGAGCCCTGTGGCTCGAGTTTGCTTCTAGCTTAGCACAGCTAAGCTAGGGGATGTGTCTAAACCTGCCTAGCACTCTTTACAAAGTCTAAGAGGGTGTGCGTGCCATGCACTGGGTTTTACAGGAAGAAAAAAGAAGTTAAACCAGGAAATAGCAGCAGTGTGCACATCTGAGCACGCTGTTTGCACGACGCGCACACGGGCTTAAACAGGAAGGCAATGGGAAGGGAAAACAGCAGTAGGAAGGTAATCAAGGAGAACTAGCTTAGCCGGCAGGTGAAATGTATCAGAATCAGCCAATTACACAGGCAGCAGACCAGCTTAGCCCAGAACACTAACATAAACTAAGCAAACACCTTCCCCTCAGGTTTTTCCCACAATCTACACCACCGGTGTAAACAAGTGGGGAACTTTTAACAGTCACAACAGCAAAATGATAGCGGCTGCAATAGCTATCATATAACTTGTGGAAGAGGCTGAGGGTGGTGAGGATGTGAATGCTGTCGACCAACCCACAGTGAGAAGATGGAGAAGAGTGTACAGACCCAGGGTAACCTACCAGGGGCTACATGAGCTGGAGATAGTGGAGTGCTATACGGTGTACAGGGACCTCCTACAGCAAATTGTTGAACTGTGCCGGCCACGCCTGACACGCAGAACTAACATAGGGGAACCCATCCCAGTGGATACAAAGGTATGGCCTAAGAATACTAGCTACAGGTACCTCCCAAAGGCCAACTGGGGATATGATGGGGATTTCACAGGCATCAGCATCCAGGGTACTCCACCACTTCCTGGATGCCATGTCAGCACATGTCGGTGAGCACATATATTTCCCCAACACCCATGAGGCATTGGCCAGCAATATGCAACTGTTCCACCAAATAACAGAATACCCTGAGGTAGTGGATGCTATAGACTACATGCACATATGCATTAGAACACCACCTGATGAGTGGGATAGGGTCTACATCAACTACAAGGGCTTCCCCTCCATCAACTGCCAGGTCGTGTGTGATACCCAGGCATAATAATGAATGTGTGTGCTGGCTGCCCTGGAAGCTATCACGATTCCCACATCTGGCATCTGACACAGCTGTACTAGAGATTTGCCAATGGGACATCCCTCATGGTCAACTAATGGGAGATGCTGGATAAGCACTGGAGCCGTGGCTGATGACATCCATCAGAAATGCACACACACACCCAAACAAGAACTCCATAATGAGGCACACACATGGAACAGAATTATAGTAGAGTATGTGTTTGGGATGCTCAAGTCATGGTTCTGGTGCCTGGACACATCCGGTGGAGCCTTGCAGTACTCACCAGCTACATGTACCCAAATTGTCCTTGTATGTGCCATGCTACACAATATGATCCTGTGGAAACAGCTGCAGCAGGAACAGCATGGGGCAGGGCCACACAGCCCCCCACCATTGCCAAGGCCTACATAAGCACAGAGTGACTCAGAGGAGGAACAACCTGAGCCTGCCCCAGTAGGCAGAAGGAGGTGTGCCCAGTACGCCCTGGCCTTGGGAAAGAGGCAATGCATAGCACACACACTGACACAAGAGGGACCCAGGGAATAACACCTCTCTCCAATTCTCACATACAGTAAAAAAGATGCCAAACATTACACTACCTGTGCCTAACCATGTGTAGGGAGTGTACTATATGCATCTGACATAGGCAACCCTGCAGCACCACCCTCAATACTGGGACACCCACAAGGTAAGTGACTCACACATGCCAGTCGGGGGGTCACATACCCAACAACAGTCACAGCCAGCAAGACAGGTGTAGACAAACACAAACAAAGGCTGTGCTATGGCCTCTGAATGAGGCCTTTGGGTAACCCCCCCCCCCCAGGCCTACACAGACAGACTACAACAGGTCAGGCAGTGGGATGTCAGTTTTGTAGGGTAGCAGGTCAGAAACTAATATGTAGATAATTAAAAGCTAAGATCTGTAGTACAGTGGTATGACTCTAGCCAGCACGATAAGTAAGACTACAGACTGAAATGGAGTACCTGACATACCAGTGCAGTCCTAGCAAGTGCGTAGAAGTGTCAGGTGTGAACCCCATCCTACGTAGAAGTGTAGTAACAGTCAGGTGTGCCCCCCAATCCTGTGCAGAAATGTAGAAATAGTCAGGTGTGCCCCCCCATCCTACGTAGAAATATAGTAACAGTCAGGTGTGCCCCCCCCCACAATCCTGTGTAGAAATGTAGAAATAGGTGTGCCCCCTATCCCATGTAGAAATATAGTAACAGTCAGGTGTGCCCCCCACAATCCTGTGTAGAAATGTAGAAATAGTCAGGTGTGCCCCCCCATCCCACGTAGAAATATAGCAACAGCCAGGTGTGCCCCCCACAATCCTGTGTAGAAATGTAGAAATAGTCAGGTGTGTCCCCCATCCTACGTAGAAATATAGTAACAGTCAGGTGTGCCCCCCACAATCCTGTGTAGAAATGTAGAGATAGTCAGCTGTGCTCCCCCCATCCTATGTAGAAATGTAGTAACAGTCCATGTCAAATGATCGACAGATACTTTGCAGAGACAGCATGCTACCTGTAGGTGTACAACACAAAGGTCAGCACTGCAGTACAAACTACCTGGACTCGATCACACATTTAGTAGAGATGGCCATACTGGGCATGCCCACACACTTAGAGTAATGAAGGCAATGTCAGTCAAAAACATACTGAAAGGTCACACACACTTAAACACATGAAGGCCATGTCTGCAATCACCAGTGGACCAGACATATCTGGCATCCGCAGGTGTTAGTGCAGACACTCCTCAGTATGCATCAGACATGCTTTGCACACACAGTGGACAGGGATACAGGCATATATGTAAGGACAACACATTATAATAAGTTAAAGGTAGACATACACTGATGTGTGGAAGAGGGTGACTGTGACAAGGAGCCATCCAGGGCTCTCCCACTCAGCACACAGCCAAATGGCCACAACCACACGAGGGTCTGATGTCACACATTGCAGATACTAGCCACCAGTATCTGTCAGCATTACAGAGTATGTGGTACACGTGGCAGCTGTGCAACATGACTGTTCAAGGAAGTAGTCATCTAACAGCTGTATACACATACCTGTGGAATATGACCCAGGTTGTGCCTGCATTTGGCATGTCAACCCCTAGATGAATGGTTTATGGCCCATGCACACACACTGCCCTCCCCATAGCCCCACTATGACAAGCCTGCTGAGGTCATCTACTGTGAAATACACCTTTGGAAGAGTTGCATCCCAGTAATCTCTGTGGTGTGTCCCATAACTGCGTACTGCTATAGTGTGTTAAACTGGTTAGGTAGGAGTTCTAACCCAAACCTTGGCAACTGTGTGCGTGTGTCTGTCTGTGTAGAGAGCAATGCTTTTTAGGGTGGTCACACTCCCTACAATTGAAATGCTCTACTTTGGTAAGACTGTTGATGTCATCCACCTAGAAATACATCCCTGGAAAAATTGCATCCCAGTAATCTCTATGGCATGTCCCGTAACTGCTTACTACTGTAGTGTGATAAAAAGGTCAGGTAGAAGTTCAATTCCCAGACATAGCAGCTGTGTGTGTGGTTGTCTGTCTGTGTAGAGAGAAGTGCATTTTAGGGTAGTCACACTCCCTACAATTCAAATGCTCATCTTTGGCAAGGCTGCTGATGTCATCCACTTAGAAATACACCTCTGGGAAGCTATAGCCCAATAATCTCCATAACGAGTCCTGTAACTGCATACTGCTGCAGTGTGAAAATTAAGTAGGTAGCTGTTCTACTCCCAAACATGGCAAGTGTGTGTGTGTGTCTGTGTAGAGAGTAATGCTTTTAAGGGTAGTCACACTCCAGACAATTTGTATGGTCTACTTTGGCAAGGCTGCTGATGTCATCCACCTAGAAATACACCTCTGGGAAACATAGAGCCCAGTAATCTCCATATTGCTGTAGTGTAATGTAGACCTCTGTTAGGGGTTCTTTACTCATGCATGTTGGTTGGGTTGTGGATTTTTTGTGCATGTTTCAATGTCTGTGTAGGGAGCAATGCATTTTAGGCTAGTCACACTCAATACATTTACAATGCCCTAGTTTGGCAGTCCTGCTGATGTCAACCAATGTGAAATACACCTTTGGGGAAGGAGTTCTCTAATAATCCTTGTGGTGTTCTAATAATCCTTGTGGTGTGTCCTATAACAGCTCCATGCTGTCATGTGATATAGACCTATGCTAGGGCTTCTCTACCCACACATGTCGGTTGTGGATGTTTTGTGTGTGTTTCAATGTCTGCGTAGGGAGCAATGCATTTTAGGCTAGTCATATTCAATACATTTCCAATGGCCTACTTTGGCAGTCCTACTGATGTCATCCAATGTGAAATGTACCTTTGGGGAAGGAGCTCTCCAGTAATTCCTGTGGTGTGTCCTCTAACAGCTCTATGCTGTAGTGAGAAATAGACCTCTGTTAGGGTTTCTATACCCACACATGTTGGTTGTGGATGTTCTGTGTGTGTTTCAATGTCTGTGTGGGGAGCAATGCATTTTAGGCTAGTCACACTCAGTGCATTTCCAATGGCCTTCTTTGGCAGTCCTACTGATGTCATCCAATGTGAAATACACCTTTGGGGAAGGAGGTATTCAGTAATCCCTGTGGTGCGTCCTATAACAGCTCCATGTTGTAGTGTGATGTAGACCACTGTTAGAGGTTCTATATCCACACATGTCGGTTGTATGTGTTTCAATGTCTGTATGGGGAGCAATGCATTTTAGGCTAGTCACACTCAGTACATGTCCAATGGCCTACTTTGGCAGTCCTGCTGATGTCATCCAATGTGAAATACACCTCTGGGGAAAAAGTACTCCAGTAATCTCTGTGATACATACTATAAGTGCGTAGTGCTGTAGTGTAATAAACTAGTTAGATAGGGGTTCAAATCCCAGACATGACAGGTGTGTGTGTGTGTTTGAAACTTGTATCATGTGAGTGTGTAACACCTGGGCCCAATGTGGGGTGGGTTTTGAAAATGTCTTTTATGGTGGCCCTATATCACAATGTCCACTGTACAGGGATAACAGATGTGAAATAGCCGATAGAGAGGCTGTGGTGCAAATCCATACCCATACATGTGACATCACAGCCAGGCAATCACAGTTAGCAACCTCAGTATTACCCAGAGCAAACTCTCAACCCATGTCACATACACACACACACACACACACACACACACACACACACACACACACACACACACACACACACACATGCTGAGGCAGCAGCCAATATGTGTGTATTACACTGCATATTGGCAACTGATAGTAACTATGGAGTGATTGCAGTGGCCTACAGAGGGCATGACACCCTGTCCATCTGTCCAATAGGCACATACATGTGCCATCACATGTGACCCACAAAGGACATACGATGCCTGAAAACATGCCCTCTATGGACAGATGCCACTGACGCCAGGGAATGCCATTAGCATGCTATCAATGTAGGTGCAGGGTTAACCTGCTGTCCATTTCCAGTTCCTGCTACAGGTGGCCAAGACTGGCACATCTGATGATAATCTGTGTACACAACATGGGCCCGACACCCCAGGTACAGTTCCACATGTTACTGTACATGCATGTGAGAGGTGTGCACATTCCAGACACCATCCATGTCATGGACTAGGGAACACATACATGGCAAGTGATGCACAGCATTGGCCACACGCAATAGCCACCCAGGTGACTGGATGGTGGATACAATACCCACCTGTATGGGCAAATGCAGAAACCACAGGCCTTCATGTGGCCTGATGCCAAGGTATACCCATCACCTAGCCTTGTATAGCCGTCTGGCACAGTCGACCACCACATACCCATGCAGAAATGTACCCATGCATGTCAGTACTGGCACCCTGTGTGTTTGTGTGTGTGTTGTATGATGTGTATGATCACATTCACACTCACTAAAACCCCCAGTGGCATACTGAAGCATGCTGTCTGATGTCAGGCACCTCCCCATACCCTTTGCCCATATAACCTCCGTATGACCCATGTGGTGCATGTGATACTTACACAGTAATGTGTTGTGGCAATCTCACTAGTGATGAGTTGTATCTCAGGCCCTGTCAAGTGTGCCAATGTGTGTGCGTCCCTGTGAGAGTGTGGCTGTGTTGACGCTGGTACCTGTTCATGCGGACAGGCATGTGTACATCACCTACCATATAGCTACTATATCCTTGTTGCAGATGTCACTCACCAATACATATATATTCTGCGGACTCCACAACAGGTATCCTATGTGGTGCATCCAACAACTGCATAGGACTGTGATAGCACTACATAGTCATCAGGGGTTTGATACCCTGTGCTGGTAGGTGTGTCACACAAACATGCTTAGGTTTTACTCTCCCACCCCTCCCTGACTTGTCGATGCCTCTGTCTGCCTCTCTCACTCCCTCACTGGTGGATGTGGAGACCTATACCTGCTTTTCTTAGGCAGCAACATGTGTATTTTGGGTAATGCTCATGATCAGATGATGGCCTCTGCATGAATTGCATCCCTTCCCTAGCTGATTGCATGTGGAACAGCTGTGGTAACATTCCCATAGCCAATTGCATAGAAACACATTCCAATATCTAGGAACATCATGTTTGTGTTTGTCCTTTTCATTCACTATGATCAGGAACTCATTCTGTTGTTTGGCAAACAGCATCTCAGATAGAGTGGGGATTTACCTCTGACAACATACACTGGGGAAACAGGCCAACACACAGGAGGGGGAATGTACCTGACCTGACTACAGACTGTAAGTGCTGCTATACTGCATTCGGAGTAATGTTGGTTTAACAGGGTGTGTGCGGATATGGCTGTCCAACATGTATTAATACCTGCCATGTCAGTTGTATGTTTATGAGGACTCCCATCTGTAGGGTCATCTGCAGA